>NC_047050.1:32924003-32930275 GCF_011762595.2 Tursiops truncatus
CTCACGTGATGTTTTTTCTTTGGAAAAGTATAGTTTCTAGAAGTCGCTAATCTCTGTGTCATAGTTCAGCTTGGAGAAAACCTGTTCTTATCCAAACTCCATGACATTGTATTTCCAGCTCCAACTTTGGACTTTGAGTGAGTTGGGGGCAACTTTTTAAGGATATTTTCACACAGCTTTTTAGTTAATATCAGTCTAGCTGACTTGTCATACTCAGACTTTCTCCCATATTCTTTTACCAGTGTGTTCCTTAGTCATATATATAAAGACTGTTGTGGGAAAAATGACCTCCTGGGTCAGCTTACTGCATGGTCATCGACACAGGGCAGGGAGTAAGATTCAGTGGATTTTACAGAAGCAGATACAGGTTTCATTATCCATGTCCTCTCCCCTTTCGTGTTACCAAAAAAACAGCAGGCTTTTCTTGGAGAGCTGCCAGATAATGCCATCCTGCCTCCTGACGGGCCCCGGGGATGAGTCGCCCAGGGACTGAACTCCAGTAAAGCAGGTGATTGGCTCATGGGTAGGCATCTGACCTCGGCTAAGTCTATCAGACTGCTCCCCAGGGACTTTTGTCTCAGAGCAAAATGGAAGAATTGTCTTTTCTCTCTGGAATTTCTAAGCTGGGGAGATATGACTCTGGGACTCCCAGTAACCATCCAGCACAAGAGAGACTTTCTGTAAAATAAAGTCTTGCAGAGGTAAGCAGGGCTGAGGGATGGAGAGAGAGCTGGAACCCTGCTGATACTCTGGAACGTCCAGATCCAACTGTATCTGAATATGGCTGCATCCTGAATTTCTAGTACTTGTTTGTTGAGGTTGTTGTTGTTGTTTGGTTTATGTTTTTAAATTTCCTTTGACTATTTTGAATTTGTTTTCAGCCATGTGCATTTGAAAGCATCATAGCTAAAAGAGCTAATTTCCTACATTAATGTCAGGTTTGCTGACTGGCATTCCTTAAGTGAAAAATCATATCCGCTATTTTCTTTAAATAAAATCCTTCTAGCTCAGGTTTGAGATATTCAAAACTCTGCCTCCTACCCCCCTTTTTCCAACATTTACTGTATCACCTTGAAGCATTTGTGACCACATCTTTCCCATCTAGATGCAGTTGAGAGAGAGAGCAAAGACTTCTGACATAAACTGCAACCTATACGCCTCCTACCTGGAAGCTTTAGAACATACTTGATTCTTGTCATTAAAGCAAATCTTTTGTTGTTGTCTCCAGGGCACAGAAGCATTTTCATGGCATAATGGAGTACAAAGTACATTAAGCCTAACTCTACTTCTCACCCTCTTTTACTTTAAATAGGCAGAAAAGAACACTCTCAAACACATTTTCCCAACAAGTAAAATACATATACGATTATGTTTAGAAGACATTTATGCAACATATAGTTAGACTGATTAATTAATGGACCTTTCGCCAATTGGCACAGTAAATATATATGTTCAATGTGGTTAATTAAAAAGAAGACAATAACATATTTTTACAGGTTAATTATCTGAGAAGAGTATTGTGCCAGCAAACTTGATACTACAGTATTTCATGTTTGACAAGTAACCTTCTTTCAATTATATTTACTGCTAAATGTTTCTTGGATCAAGCTATTAAATTATAAGGTCAAAAGTAAAATGATATGAAATTACAATGATAAAGGGACACATATCCCACTTTATGAGAATAGAAGTTCTAATTTCTTTTCAGTACTACTAGTAGTGACCACAGTACTAATTGAGCCCTTACTATGAGCCACTGTGCCCATATACATTTAGTTCTTACAGTAGTTCTGCAAAGGGCATATAATAATCCACAGTGTAAAGCTGAAGAAAGTGATTCTCATAGCTGAAAGTCACATAGCTGGTGAGTGGCAAAGTCTAGATTCAAACTTAGAGTCGTCTGACAATGCCCAGGTTGTTGACCACTATGTACACTGCTCAATTGTTGCACCAATAAAAAAGTGCTTGAAATAATTATAGATTTGCCTACCCTGAAACTGCAGTGATTTAAAGACATCAAAGTTGCCAGTTGTTTAACCACATCTACTTACAGTAAGAAATTACATTTTATTTCATTTCTAAAACAAGATTAATTCTGCAGGCCCATCGAAACTTGAGCCCACAAATCCTACCTCCAAATGAAAGATGCTTGTTTTCCATTATTCAACACATGGCCCTGTACAGAGGCAATAAATATATAGTAGAATTTTCATTCAAATAAGTGAGAAGAGAGGTTTCTTCTTGTCCTGATTCAGTGCCCATCATTATGGATTATGATGGCTCTTCCCAAACTTTACTTCATTCACTCCACTCTTTCTACAAAACTCCAGTAATGGAATCCATCATTCAGATATATGTGCAAAGCGAAAGGACTGTATTAATACAGTTGCTGAAAGTCAAGTTGATAGAGCACAGGAAATACATCCTAATAAATGCAACATTAATGTTTGTGTGGGCCTTGGAGTGAGGGGTAGAAGAATTTCAGTTTAATGGAATATTTTGCCTCTTGCTATGAAAGTGTGGCTTAGTAGTCTTGTAATTGGTCATTTACAGAATCCTCCATCTCTGGGTTTCATGCTTTCTTTACTCTGCAGCTGTTGATTCCTTCTCTTGTTTTGGATGGAAGATAGCAACGAAGCCACTTCAAAGGGCTCAGCCTGCCTTTTTGTGTTATTGTTTAGATGAAGATATTTCCATTTATTAAAGCAGACTATTTAAACCTTTTTATCATGTTTTAAACGTGACTGTGTTCTGAAGGTATGAGCACAGGCAGACATAATGGGGGTGTTTTCCAGGAGAGAACATACCCTTATCAAAGAAATTATCAGAATTTTCATGTATGGATTGAGAATCAAATTCTGGAGTTAGACCTGAATTTAAATTCATACTCACAAACTTATTACCAGTCTCATCTTGATCAAACGGTTACCACACTTCTCATCAATTTCCTTATCTTTGAAAGCAGAATAAGAGAAGTATGCCTGGTGGAGTTACACATCAAGCTCATCTGATAGAATATTCATAAGGATTTGCACAAAATATACATGGAAATATTTAGCACCGAGTTTAGCATGCAATTCGTCTTCAATACATTAAGAGCTATTATTTTATTATTATTATGCTATCATTAAATATCACTATTACTTAAATGTCATTATTGCTAAAATTGCTGTAAAACTACTGCAATAACCATGATGAATTCCCTTCTTCTGTTTCCTTTGTTTAAATGCAAAATATATATATAAATCTAGACAGAGAAGACTTTAGTGATCCTATTCAGTGGAGTGAGAATTCCATGGCACTGATTAAAACAAATCCTGAATTGCATGGACTTATAGAGATAGCAGAGAGGGGCTTCCCCGGTGGCGCAGTGGTTGAGAGTCCACCGGCCGATGCAGGGGACGCGGGTTCGTGCCCCGGTCCGAAAGATCCCACATGCCGCGGAGCGGCTGGGTCCGTGAGCCATGGCTGCTGAGCCTGCGCCTCCGGAGCCTGTGCTCCGCAACGGAAGAGGCCGCAACACTGAGAGGCCTGCGTACCGCAAAGAAAAAAAAAAAAAAAAAAAGATAGCAGAGAGGCTAAGAGATTTGAAGTTAGACATCCTCAAGTGGTGAATTCTACTGTGACCCTCTTCTAGCTCTAAAACCTTGAGGAAGTTACTTAAACTTTCTGAGCTTTACTACTAGTTTCCTCATCTGTATCTTTTTCAGGACTATTTATCAAGCATCTTCCTGTTCTCTATGCCTGGATGTATCAATGAATAAATTAGACAAGAGCCTTTGCCTGCGTGCTCCTTCTTGCATGCTCTCTCCTCCTACACTCTCGTGTGGAAACGGATGTTATAAATAAATTCTATGCTTTGTCACAAGTTGATGGGTGCTACGGGATAAGGAAAAGGATGTGAAGCTCACTGAAGAGGCTTGGGTTGGGAGTGCTGGAGGAGTGTACAGGTAGGTTCTGTTTTTAAATAGGGTAGTCAGGGTGGATTTTATAAGTTGACATTTGAGCAAAGACTTGAAGTGAGGGAGTTGTCAGAATGTATGATGGGGAGACCACTCCCTGGGAGCAAGAATAACCAGTCCCAACACTCTAAGGCAGAAATATGCCGGGCAGCTTGGAGGAATATCAAGGAGGCCACCCTGGCTGACTTAGTCAGTGGGGAGGAAGAGACAGCAGGAGGGCTGGAGGTCGGATATGTGATGGGATGGATTGGGTAAGTCCTGGGAGGCCATCACATGCATTGTGTCTTTTACTCTAAATGTAGGCAGCCAGGGACAGGATTTTAGCCGAGGTGTGGCATGAACTGTCTCTTGTTTGAAAAGCATAACTCTATCTGTGGTCTTGAGGATGTGGGAGAGAGTGGAGTCAGGGAGAATCTCAGGAGGCGACTACAGGATCCTCAAGGTCTATGTGTTGGCCTGCACCAGGCTGCTAGTGGCTGGTAATCTCAGAAGTGGCACATTGGGAAGGTTGTGACAGCATTTCGTGGTAGATTGAATGCAAGAATGGAAAGGAAGAGGGGGTCAAGGGTGAATTCGAGATGTAGGGCCTGGGGAACTGGAAAGTGTGGTTACTGTCACCTAAGATGGAAAAAGTTTGGGGTAGAGCATGTTGTTTGGGGGATTAAAGACCAGTTTTGGAGGTATAAGATTGAGATGTTTTCGTGACGTCCAAGTAGAGATGCTGAGTACACAGTTGGATACACAAGTCTGCAGTTCTGAAGAAAGGTCTAAACTAGAGATACACTTTAATACAATGGAGATATTAAGAATAATTACATGAAGCGCTATTTTAAAGATAAAATGAAGTAATGCAATTAGCACTCTGTCTTCTCAAAACATTAATAACTGTTAGCTAAAATAATTACCTGAAATGAAAAAATACCTATAGTTTGTTTTGTTGTTGCAGTAAAAGTGAATAAAATGTCACAATTATTTTAATAGTATTTGTGACACAGTAGTTTTAGTTAAGATACCATGACTACAAACATTTACAATAAACCTTTCAGTCTCCTGCTTTTCACTCTGATAGGGTAGTTGGAACCATATTTTGTAAGGTTTAAGTAAGTTGTCATAGGGTACCTCTTTAATTAGAAGTAATTCTGAACTGCCTAGTTCCATGCCGTTTTATATACATATATGTATAATTATTATTTTATGATTTATCAAACTCAGTTGAAAATTTGCATCACTGATATACATTAGAATTTAAGCATTTACCCAGGTATTCAAGGAAAAAAAATGTACTTGTCTTGTAATTTCCATAGGGGTACTTACTTCACATCTCCCCTTCACTTTTGCAATTGCAAACATGGCAGGGGAAATATTATCTTACTGGTCTTTGAGTTCCCTTAGCTATCTGCAAGTCCTTAAACAGCCTTTGTGGCTTAACCAAAATTCTCTTCCATCTTCATTCCGCTAACAGATATTGCTCTAAGCATGTACTTATACTAAAAAATGCATGACACGTGTCTCTACACACTATAATTTTATGTTAACACTATCATTATGTAAGCTACACTTTAATTGTAATTATAACAGATTTTATGTCAACACACATCCATTTCTAGTGTTCATCTGGTGTTCAAGGGGAGAGCAGCATGTCGTAAATTTTATCAAAATATACATCTGAAGACTAGAACAGAGGGTAATTGTGTAATTCTGTATTCACTCTAATTAAGTTCAGTGGAGTTGGCATAATAGAATTAAGATGAAAAAAAAAAAAGACATTGAGGTACCATGGCTCTCCCCCTAACTAAAAACCCTTTTCGTATCCGAGAGCAGAGACTCAGCACCTTTCTATACAGAAATGGAGACAGGAAGAGGCCAGAGGATGAATGACAGGCACGAATGAGGTGGAACTTTGAAGAGCAACATGGAAATGAAATACTTCTTTTGTATTTGGTAGGTGGGGAAAATGTACCAGCGTGTATGCCTACTGGGACCACGTTTTCCAGAACAGTAAGCCCAGTGTCAACTATGCTGTCCCACCTTCCTCGTAAGTAGGAATCTACTGTTACTGAATCTTTGCTTCCTGTTTCTTGATAGCTGGTGAGAAGATTATCACAGGAACTGCATCTTGTTAGCAAATACACTGTTTTGAAATGATTGACACTCACTGAAGAGTGGCAACTCCAAGCTTGCTCTCTCTTGATCTTGGACTATTTAAGTCTGGAAGTGCAGGAGTGGGTTATGGGGAAAGACCATTGGAATTCTTATGTCTTCAGCATAATGGTTATAGAATAATGGTTAGGAGTGTAGGTGCTGGTTCAA